>NW_026695036.1:0-5461 GCF_021218885.2 Marmota monax
GAATTGAGTCAGGTTGAATCTAGGAAGACAATTTTGAGTGAATATGGGAAGTTAGAGAGTGTCCCCTGAGGGATATTATCAGGAACCTGCCCCTGCTCCAACTTGTTGCCAAGGTAACCTGTCCCAGGTTTTCCCCTCCCTACAGGGAGCTATAAGATTGTAAATGTGTCCTTGTCTACTCCATCCTGCCCTTTCCCTTCAGCCCACCTATTTCCCAAATTTTGGCCATCCCACCAAGCCTTTCTGAGCCTAGGCAGTCCTCAGGAAGAAGAAAGATAAGGGGGGAAAGGCAGGAGAACAAAGGAAGGAGAACAAAGGACATATAAAAAGGGCAGAATGCCTTGCTTCTTAGGATACCCTGATACTGTTAGACCAGGACTCAAGAAAAGACCACTGACTCCAATTAAAATCAAATTAAAACAAGCTTATTATTTTGACCAGCCAGGCTGCCTCTCCCTCCCCAAATGGTGGGAACAAGACAGCACCCCAGCTTTCCTAGCGCCGAGCTTTATAGCCCAGAAAGTTATACAAAGGAGGGTTACAGATAACAGAACTCTGACAAGCATCACACTATTGGTAGTTTACATTTTTTGCTGACCCCAACATCAGAATTTATGAGGACCATTAGAGCCTCAGAGAGGGTCGTTGTCTGGCCAGGGAAGGCCAATATTTATGAGGTGTCAGTAAGTTTCAGAGAGGGCTGCTATCTGGCCAGAGAGCCAGGCATGGGTGAGTTCAAGGCACGGGCAGGCATTCCAAGCAGGTTCAGAATCTACAGTAATTTATAGTAAAGCCGAAATTATCTTTTCATGGTTTTGTGGCTAGATGCCCAATTTTAAGAAAAGACCAGGTTGGGTCTATCAGTACCAGCTATGGCCCCCTTCTCCCGTGTGGGAGAAGTTTGTGTTACCCTTTTCTAAATAAACCCTGCTTCATATGCTTCTCTCAGCATGCTTCTCTAATGTTCAAACTTCAACATGTGGAAAAGTAAGACTTGTCACCAGTAACCAGTGGTATCTCTACCAGGCTCAATTTGGAGGACGTTCCTGAAGGACTTTCCAATCTGTCTCTTGGGTGATAACTATCCAATCAAGACACAGCCAGTGATGAGGGGGCAGACTTCCACATTCTTCTGTTCCTTTTGTTCTTGGAGCCTGCCATTCACTGAATCCATTTCTTTGCTTCCAGGTTTCTGTGCTACACTGGAGATGAAAAAAAAAATATGTATATGGGGAACACTAAGCATCCTGAAAGCCAGAAAATGGTAAGTGTGTGTTCTTATTTTGAGACCGGGTGGGGAGTGGGATTGGCAATGGTGGCTGGAAACTCCTCATAATTGTCACCAGAGTCTGGTGCCTAGAGGGTCTCTCCTTGACAGCTCAGCCTTCAGTTTTCTCTGACTAGTCTAGTGGAGCTTAGATCAGTATTTGAGACCACAAGTCTTTTGTTCCATAATTGTATAGTGTTTTCAGGGCCTTCCTGAATTCCTGTGTGGGCATCTGTGTGCCATTAGCTCAGCATGTCCCCAGATTGTGTGGTGGGATAATCATCAGAAGAGGACCCCAACTTCATTAGTTTTGTTCCTGTGTGAGAGAAGCTGTGGCGTTTTTAGGGATCCCTGTTCTTGTTCCTCCTAAGTGTTTATTGTTGTTGTTTATATGTTTGTTTATTTTAGATGAGGAATTATTCCCAGGGGTGTTTATGTGTTGACCCACATTCTCAACCTCTTTTTAAATTTTTATGTAGAGACAGGGTCTCACTGAGTTTCTTAGAACCACACTAAGTTGCTCAAGCTGGTGTTGAACTCACCATCCTCATGCCTCTTGAGCTTTCTAAATGTAGACTAAGAAGTATCTCAAATACAGAATGGCTATCTGATAGTTTAGCTATTTATAGGTCTGAGATTAAATCCCAAATTCCCAACTCTCTTCACATTCTCAAAGGCAGGGTTCCCTGCTCACCTTGATTGAGAAAAAATAAAATTAAATAGATAGTAAAATGACCAGGCAGCAGTATAATGGGCATCTTTTAAAAACACACCTGGAGGCTAATTGATAGATATGTTAATGAGCACCATTAAGGCCTATTCAAATTAAAAATCACCTCTGACTCACTTGTGGGAATACCTTCAACCAAATTCTTTGTCCCTGGGGTAAACAGTTGGAAGTCACTGGAAGAAGGATGGGATACAGAAAGGACAATCAAGAACCCAGTTCGTAATAAGAATGCCTTTTTCAATTCGAATTTAAAATAGATTTTGCCCCATGCTCTGCCAAAAACCAGATATAAACTTTGAAGCTGACACACACACACACAAAAATGAGTTCTTCTGCTTTCATGCCCTCTGCCACATTGTGGGAGTTCTATTTTTTCTTGCTAAAATAAATCCTATTTTTTTTTACTATTACCTTCCCTGCGTGTTCATAGATTTGATTCTTCAAAACTTGCGAGACAAGATCCCAGAGAAAATTGGTTAAGTGGGAAATTTAGTTTCATTTCAAAACTTCAGTTTCAACATAATTATTTTTTCCCATGTTTTGTTTTAAAGGGATACCTTATTTGTAATGTTTTTCTCCAAGAACTGGAGGGCAGTTCTTGGAGAAAAAACAAAGATAAAGATTTTGCTTTATCCTTATGAGTCTTTCACATAAGAAAAAAGCAGGAAAAAATTAGATGACATTAAAAATACTGACTTTTTTTTTCTAAATAAAATACTATAGTCAATGTGTCCAAGTCGCCAGGGGGCAAAATTGTGACATATGCAGTCAAGGAGAGAAATAAAATGTGTCCACATGCTTCTGCCCTTTCAATGCTTTATTCACTCAAATTGCTCAATACAATTGTGCTCTATAGGTTCTTACTCAAGAAACTAACAATCCTGCATGCTAGGCACTGCAATAGACATAATCCATTTGTAAGGGTCCCACAAAACGTTGGAGAAAGAGACCACCAAGTGACCACTCATGCAATTGGCAGAAGGGGATTTATTGAACCAGCATTCTGGGGCTCCGTTCCCACTCAGAAGGGAAAGCAGCCAGAGCCCCGAGCAGAGGCTGAGCACTGCTTAAGTACACTTTTTTGGGAGGGTGGGGATTTTACATACATCACAGTCTCCTTTAACAAATCATTATACACCGTGGGAAAATCAAACAACAACTCCTAAACATGATTAGTTCATTCATTGGCGGGAACAGGTCAGGCTGGAGTGATAGGTCATTTCTAAACAGGGTACACATTCAAACTGATTGGTTTTAGGGCCTAGAGGACTACGTGACCAGTTACACAGAGTCCCTAGTTATTGAACAACCAGGGAATCAGTGGGAATATTTACTGGGAAATTCCAGTATTGTCCTAACAGCTACAGGGATTTCAGGTTTTTCAGGTAACATAGAAACCTAACAATAACTAATCCTTTCCATTTTAACTCAGACCTTGCAGCTTAAAAACTTTACAACACCCGGTCTTTTAACCTTTAACTTTTACACTTTAACTTCAATTTCTTTTACCCTTACACATTCACAGCAAAAAAATAGGTTGATTAATTTACTGCTAACAATCCTAGATTAATTCTAAACACTGAAAAACTCACTTAATCATGACAGGCTATTTACAGACATTCCCTCTGTGTGCTAAGTTTAAATGTCAGATCAAAAGTCTTAAGATTTAGGCTTTTAGTCCAGCAAATGCACACTCACTCAGACTATGGTGATGAGGTCCAAAACCAAGGCAGGATTCTCCTGGCTTGGAGTGGGCAACAGGTTAAAGAGAGAACCTATGGAGAAGTTGTGGCTTTCACCAAAGTCCAGATGAAGTGATAGAGTTTGAGAGATGAGAAAATCATGCAGAGGATCAGAAGAACAGTGACAAGTGATGGGATGCCAGGTCCTCATTAGGCTTTTCAGCTTGAGTGCATCCTTGTTTTAGCTTGCTAAATCCCTGCTCATTAGCTCTATAATTTATACTAAATTTGGGGGCTTTTAACCTCTCTTTCAATTCTTATTTGCAATTCTTACTAGCTATCATGGGATTTCTCCATGACATCATTTACCCTGGGGTCAGAAACTTCTGGTCTGTGGTCTCCAGCCTGATCTTCTTGTCTTTTCCTCTTATCAGGCAAGTATATTCTGCCAGATATTTCACTCTGTTTATCAGGTTGAGGGGAATTAACTTTTTTTAGGCCATACTGGAGGACTCTGTGGGTGTGCCTGGTGAGACTGCAGGTTTCAAATTGGAGTTTTTAAAATGGAGTTTTTTAAGCTCAGGGCTAAGTCCATCCTCACCGTCCCATTCCCCTTTTTTGAGACAGCATCTCACTCTTTTGGTTAAGACCATGCCAAATATCTGAGACTGGTTTTGAACTTTAGATTTTCCTTTCTTATCCTCCTGAGCCACTGGGAGCACAGACATGCGCAGCCTTGCTCTACTAACCAAAATTATTATTAGTGGATTATATATCATTTTTTTTCCTTGAGCATTTGAAGAACCTTAACAGTTTTTTCAAAAAGTATATTTATTAATTTTATATTTTCATCAATATTTTTGTATGTATATGTACAGTATCATAATTGTAACTGACTTTTCTCTCTCTTTGTAACAATGTTTGGAATAGTCAGTCTATTGGAGGGTCTTCCATATCATATAATATGGTTCTCAGACCCTGTGGTAATTGAGGGTATTTCCCTGCTATGTTACTATCATCTTCCCTGTGAGAAGGCTTATCTATCTTTTGTGTTTTGAGTACTCCACCAACTCGGAAGAGAAGCATTTGTGTTCACAAGCTAAAGAACACTAGAAGCTATGAGATTTGAGAAAATGAAAGGAATAATTTTCTCTTAGATTTTTATAGGAAGTATGGCTATTTCATCATTTTGATAAAAATTTATATACTCACCATCACTCACATTGTGAAAGTCTTGTATTTAAGTAATCCATAATTGTAAGAAATATTTTTTGGTTATTTCATTTCAATAAGTGACTTAATTCTCTTTAGCTCTATTAAAAATCAGAAATTACCGCAAATTAAATATATGTATTCAAATTTCCATCATGATAATGTGGTCAGCATTAAGTAGGAATTAAGAGAACATTGAACAAAGTTGCTATAAAACATGATTGAAACTTCCCTGCCTTTTAAGAGTGTCAGAAACAGGTTGATGAAGCAGCTTTAAATTTCTGAATAGTATGTAAGTGTATTTGTGATTCATTTTTCAGTACCAGTTTCCAGGGCTGGGGATATAGCTCAGTTGTTAGAGTGCTTGCCTTGCATACACAATTCCTGGGTTCAATCCCTACCATGAGAGAGAGAGAGAGAGAGAGAGAGAGAGAGAGAGAGAGAGAGAGAGAGAGAGAAATACCAGTTTCTTTGTGATGTAACTTATTGGTGTTCTTTGATAAACTATTCTCTTCATGTTAGACTTCACATGTTCTCTTTGCTTTTAGTTACTTCTGATAACTTCTGTCT